>NC_057798.1:171039924-171040310 GCF_018294505.1 Triticum aestivum
GGGAGGAGGAGGCAGCCAGGCAGGGAGGAGCTGGCCTCCTCGGCCGCGCGCGTGCGAGCACGCAGCTGCTCCCACTGGCAAGAGGAAGACGACAGGAGGGGAAGTGGAGATGGGCTGGGCCGTGCTGCTGGGCCAGGTGGGCTACCAGGTGAGCGCCAGGTAGTCCTTCTCTCTCTTTCTATTTCTGTTTTTATTTATCTATTTTGTTCTGTGTTGTTTAAGTTTAGTAAAATACTAAACCATTTTATAAAATCCTGAAAATAGTTATGTGGCTAGAGTTAAAATATACCAAACCACATAAAATGTTCCAGTAATTATTGGACATATATTATTTATATATCAAATATATATCCAATGCAAATAGCTATTTATTTAATTCAAAGGCC
>NC_057798.1:171040396-171063737 GCF_018294505.1 Triticum aestivum
AGGAACATTTTCTTGGACTTCTTTGAGGAAATTTTAATGTTGATCATTTTTAGAAGGTTTCTGAGGCTTTGAGAATTCCTCAATTCAAATTTCATTTGAATTAAAACATGATGCTCACATGAGGTCTAGCCTAGTGCATAACAGGACCAGGGATGTGACAACTCACCCCCACTAAACAAAAATCTCGTCCCGAGATTCGAGCGTAGGGTAAGGTGAAGGGGGAACGCAACTAGTACAATCTTCACGATCCAGGTTGCACTTCATAGGAACGTTGATTCGATCACCATCATTGTCTTGAAGTCTTGCTCTGAGAAATCCTGTCAACATGACATGGAGGGAAGAAGGAGACTCTAGAAGGGTCGATCTTCTCGAAGATCGAACAACTCACGGAATGAGACATAGGACCATCTCTCGGGTTGAGACACGAGATACACATCAAGAGGGGTGGAAAGAAACGGATGACGAAGGTTCACTAGGTGGATAACAATTCCACACTTAAGAAGGTGGTAAACGATTGTCCACGTAGCGAGGAGTTGAGTTGCCATGATACCACGACGAAACATCCTGAAGGAGGGTGATTCGTAGATTATTTCCTTAAGTGGCAAAAAGAATTACCTTTGATTCAGAGATCATTGAAAACCTTTATACCAGCCTAAGGCAATTCTCAAGCGATCGTTTGGAGGGGGTCAGTAGAATGGCATACTCGGACTTGGATGATGTGGATTACCTTGTTGAAGACAACGCAATGGATGAATTTGCTTATCACCGGAAATGGAAGAGACCCATGGTAGAATGGCACATTGGTGGTGCAAGCTGGGAACAAAATGCAAATGCTGGGAATGATTCTGGTAACTGGGGAAGAACCCAACAATAGAGAGTGGATTCACTGTTCGAAAAGGTCATAGCATTGCCGAGGAAACCGAGAGGAATCCCAGTTAGTGCCGATCATAACACGTAGCGCTTGTGCGTGCTCTCAAGAACTTGAGCATTTCCATAATCATCAAGATTTTATCAACATCCGTGTCAAGGGTGCTGACAACGCCACATACTACCATGATGAATAGCGATGGACGATGCAGATGCGAAGGAGGATAACACTTTCTCAGATTTCACCTTAGCGAGGCCAAGGAAACAAAATCTGGATGATCGACCGAGAGACATTTAGCACTCCACTTCTAATGTTCTCCTTGATGTGCTAGCGTAATTCACCCATAGATATGGTTTGATATCTAGAACATCAAGTAAAAAGGTCGGACTTCGGAACACAGAAATCTATAGGGGCAACTAGGGAGTAATCCTACGAAATCCCTATGGGGAGGTGGCCAACTTCTTCAATCAAGATATTATAATAACAGGTCTTCCGGCTGGGTGTGTTGGCCATGACATCCACTTTACCGGTTTCCAAGGGATCGATATTATAGTTCTTGGAAAATGTTCCAAACCATCAAATCTGCCTGAGATTCAGATCTGGTTGGTGTCAGGATATTCCAGACTCATCGAGTCTAGGAAGAAAAACGAAAGTTTGCAACACAAATCGACGAGATGACGTTGCGAGATTCTCGGGGAATGAACTACGATAGTAAGCTCCAAAACATGAGCTGGTTCTGCTACACACATGTGAACACGTTGTTCCAGACAAGCATGACCACAAAGTAGTCTTATAATAAAACACTACCGAGTTCAGGAGGGGGAACCATCAACGAGGGTATCGAAGTCCTTACATAAGTCCGGATTAGCTCTTATGAAGAAACTCCTTCTCCTTGAACAAATCAATCAGTGGCTTGGTGTGCTAGGGATACATATAGATTGAAGGTTGCAAGTCTCCAGACTACAGAATACTTCGCACGTGTGCATGACTGATTTGGGATGATTCCAAAGGAAACAAAACAATCTTTCTCAATTTCACGGCGGCAACTTTCACCAAATGCACGTGTATAAGAGGAAGTCACTTCTTACATCCGAACATATGCTTCATGAACTAGCATGAACAAATGCTTTCAAAAGTTTCCAACACTAGCTTAATGTTCAACAAAATCATGGAGGAGATAAGGATGTTGTCAATGGGCTCAACAACAATTTATCCGGGTTTCCTTTTAAAAGGAATTCCATAGTTAAGTGAACACGGTGATAGCATTGATCAGACCAAAGATGTAATGGTGTATGCTCGAGGGATCAACCACGAATAAGACAACATTACGAGCATCGTTGGTACTGATTTGGTTTGACGATAGCCCACACTCAAATCAAAGGATTGATAAGACAATAGGTCCAGCAACTAATCACAAGGACCAATCGATGAAGATATCATCTTTCTTCAACACACACTACACAAGAATATCCCTTTGGAACGAACTAAGTCAGGCAAGATTTTATCTTCCAACTCTCCAAGTTGTTGTCTAGCTTAACCAACTAGCTCAGGGATATCTAACACCGATCTTGGAGAGAGGGTGGTTCACAAGAAACCAACTTGATCACGAGCTCAACATAACAGTCAGGGAACAACCTGGTAATACTTCCAAGAAGATATTCGGAAAATCACGAACCACCGGTATGTTACTAAGCTCGAGAACAATCTCGCTTTTGAGGGAAAGACGATATGATCAAATGAGTGAGGACTTGACAAGATCCTAACTCATCAATCGAATGGTGCACCGAAATAAGGACTAGGTAGCACGATCAGTCTTAGAAGGATGATTCAAAAACCAACACGCTAAGAATGAAATTATTATCCTTTAACTACCAAGCAACGAGGTTGCTGGGAGTATTGATTTCACACATCACAATTCATTTGTCGGTATTCCGGTTGCATCAACACGAGGGCCGAGGAATGACTAATGATGGTGAGAAGTATCACTACGTCAAAATTCATGAGAGTTGGTGCAGTTCTCATGACAATTCTGACATAAAGGGGGTAATACTCCAAGGTAGAACAGAACAAAAGCTAGATTAGCAATTTGATCTGCGGAGCACAACTTCTTTGACCCAATCCTGGATATGGAAGAGGTACTGGAGTTTGTTTCTCCTAGTCATTCCGAACTAGAACGGCTTGACGGACCACAAGAATAACGAGCATCAGTGAACACGAATGCACGACATCAACTTGACTGTCAACTGATAGACGAAGGTCAGTAGACAACTAAAGAGGGATAACTCAAAGGAACATATAACTTTCTGAGTTGTGGATACATGGGTTGGTATGCCGAACAAAGTTCAACATAATTCTTCCGGATAACCCCTGCAGAAAGGTTGAGCTGGCAGAGTCACAATATAGCATGGAGAACTCATAGAGGGCCTGTTGTGATCTTTTGATCCAACAAACTTCTGCCATAATGGTTCATGGTATTTGGAAGAACGATATACCATGGACCTCGAGGACTATCGCAAAGGTTACTAATATACTAAAGGAACTAGCAACACTATCAACATGATGTAAGTAGGGTGAATATCGGGTTTAAGAACCCAGGAATAGAATACCTACTAACTAAATGGCATCACAGGATGCTTTCGATAATAAAGGCCAGAATCTTCACACTAGGACACAAATCATGGCTTGACCACTAGATGATCCCCTAAGCACTTAGGGTCATAATAATAATTCCAACATATATGTCGAGGCAATAATTACCTCAACACACCGATTAGTGTGGTTAATCTGGCCCAAAGGAACATCGAAGCGGGAGGAAGGAATTTGCAAATTGCTTCAAACTATTTAGAAACCTGGGATGACTCGGACAACACAACGGCTGTAAATGCTCAGAAAAGATTTGAGACATTCACAAAAATGGTGGCATAACCACTCAGAAGCACAATATCAAGGTCTCGAGATCAATAATTAACATACAGAAGTAGTAGGAACTGAAACGAGGCTTAAGTCCAACAATCTATAAGTCTACGGATTAGTAACACGTGATCCTGATAGAAAGAAGAGATAGCCTAGTTCTTAATCCCCGCAGGAAAGATAAGATGACTCAGATCAGAAGGCATGAGGTATAAGGAGTAAAAAGAGCCTTACATTCCATCCCACAATCAATTCCCTTATATAACTAAGAATTTCTAGACTCAACTTCGACCAGTTTGGCTTGGTAATCCTACAGACAGTCAGGCTCTGATACCAACGCTGTCAGGACCCCGACTCAATGCTACATCGATCTAGCATGTAACACCTCATATCACTTTGCGGCCTCACGCACGGTATTCCCACGGGTGTCGCCTTACCTTAGCCCGGGACCGTTTGCGCCTTTTGGCACACGTATATGACAGTGTCGCTAGCATCCATATGATAAGGAGCCCGGGCTGACATGGCTAGTCGTAAACCCAAAGTGGCACAGACTTACAGGGACAGGCATCCATGACCCAGCATCGAACGTGTCGGTCATCAGCGAGTGAATCCAGGCTGTAGCACTGGGCTAGCAGGACTCCGGTGAACCGGGCTGTAGCAGGCTAACAGGACTCCGGTATTCATCGCGTGACATTTCCCCGAAGGGACAGACACAGGAACGAAGAAGGACACATGCCGGCCAGCCTAAGTGTTCCGGAGCGGTAGCGAGCTACCATGGCTCGGTGGAAACACTAGGAGACATTTCCCGGTAAGAGAGGCTACTAAAGATAAACAACTAGATGGTCAGATCCCACACATACCAAGCATTTCAATAACATACACACAATATGCTCGATATGTGCAAATACAACATGGCATCACAACATGACTCTAGACTCAAGTAATTTATCAATAGGCTCCGAGGAGCGAGATATTACAAACATGGGTCTCATGACCCAACATTCAGAGCATACAAAACAAAGCACAAGCGGAAGCTATCATGTCTGAGTACAGACATCTATAAATGAAAAATGCTGAGAAGCCTGACTATCTACCAAATCCTGCCGAGGCACAAGATCGTAGCTGAGGTAACAAGCTAAACGTCGAAGACCACGCGGAAATACTAGTGAGACTGAAGTCTCTCTGCAAAAACATAAAATAGGCAAACGTGAGTACAAATGTACCCAGCAAGACTTACATCAGAACTATCTACATATGCATCATTATCAACAAAGGGATGGTGGGGTTTAACTGCAGCAAGCCAGCTTTGACTCGGTGGCTATCCTGAACTACGACTGCAAGTAACTCTTTTGAGGTGGCGCACACGAGTCCACATATTCACCATATGAATACACCACTATGGATCCGCTCCCGTCTCCCTACGAGAACGCCATCCATAGCACTCACGCTTATCTTGCGTATTTTAGAGTATCCACTTTCACTTGTCTATGAACTGATATAAGCAACCCAGAAGTCCTTTTCTGCGGACACGGCTATTCGAATAGATGATGATAACCCTGCAGGGGTGTACTTCTTCACACACGCTCTCACCACTTACCGCCGTTTACACGACATGTACTCGGCAACCTTCAAGCGGAAGCCCAACGTGGGTGTCGGCCACGGCCTACCTAAACACTCGAGTCTCTAGTCCAGGTTTATCGCCTATTCGGGTTCCATCCATGAGGAGATCCGGCCGGAGTTTCGCTCACAGCCCCAAACGATGTGAACAGGGTTCCGTGACACCAAACGGGCGCCCGGTACACCGTGCCACGTGCCTACCGCATCACAGCCCACCCCTATGGTCAGCGCTGCCCACGGCCTCCAGCATACTACAAACACCAGAAACTACTTGCAACTCCTGGACAGAGGACAAGGGTGATCAAGAAGCCGAGAGGGTCCATTGGTTTCGGGCCCAATGCGTGGTAGTAGCTGAATCATGGATCACAAACATAGAACTTAGTTCCTGAGGACGGCTGCAATGATACAACCCACCATGTACTCCTACATGGCCTCTCACCGCTACCTTTACCAAATCGTGTTCACACGCTTAGCTCACACACCGTAGGACATGTTCACACACCTCTGATTCATCCCGGATGAATCAGACCTGACTCGACTCTAAGCAGTAGCAGGCATGACAAACAAGCATGAATGAGTAGGCACAACAGGGCTCAAACAACTCCTACTCATGCTAGTGGGTTTCATCTATTTACTGTGGCAATGACAGGTCATGCAAAGGATAAAGGGGTTCAGCTACCGCAGCAGGTAGCAGATGAATCGTTGTTGTCCTAATGCAGTAAAAGAGAGCAGGAGCGAGAGAGTGGGATTGTATCGGAATGAACAAGGGGGTTTTGCTTGCCTGGCACTTCTGAAGATAACATTGAGTCTTCATCAGTGTCAACGATCACAACGTCGGAACATCGTCTACCGGGAGGGAACAGATACCGGCAACAAAGAAGAACACAATCAATGCAATGCACAAAATGATGCATGCTATGACATGGCAATATGAATGTGTTTTGAGCTAATGCAACTAGCAACAGATTAAATGAAGTTGGTTTGAATACAAGATTCAAATTCAAACTCCATATGTGATTATTCAAATGCCATTTAATTGATTTGTGCTATACAGCAGCTATAAGTTGTTCTAACATGCATAAAAATGGTACAGATGGATTCCTTGAATTTTTCTGATAATTTTTCATATACAATTTATTTCATTTGGAGTTACGGTTGAATTTCTATGATTTTTAGAAGTTTAGGACATTTTCTGAAAATAATAAATCATTTAAGAATTATTTAAATTCCAGAAAACATTTACTGCATCAGCAGTGCGTCACCGTGACGTCAGCAGGTCAACAGACGCTGCTGCTGGTCAAACCTGACGTGTGGGGGCCACACGTCAGTGACACAGGGTTGTTTAACTCACTGACAGGTGGGACCGGTCAACAGCCACGTCAGCTAGGTCAACTCCGACGCGTGGGGCTACTGTGGTTAACTTAAACTAAACAGGGGTTAAACCGTGGTTAGTTAAGGGCGCGGGGCCCATATGTCATCGACACGCGACACTGACTAAACGCGATTAGCACCTAAACTAATGGTGCCACGTCAGCCACCGGAGACCAGCCGGCGGCGACCACAGGACACGGCGGGGCACGCCGGACTTACGCTAGAGGCGTCAGCTTGGCGCGCTGAGGGCACCAGGGGATGGCCCTTGCTCTCGCGCATCCAGAGGACCAAGTGGGAGGTCGTGGGGTCACCGGAACTCATGCCGGCGACGAGCTTTGGCGGCGATGGTGTTCGGTGGTGCTCGGGCGCGTCGCTACGGTGCATCAGTGAGCAAATGGAGAGGCTGGGCAGCACCTGCTAGACATGGGGAGCACTAAGAGCAGCACAGTGAGGCCAGGGGAGCACGGAGGCTATGCGTGCAGCAGCAATGGCGGACGGTGGCTTCGGTGCTCGTGGGGAACGACGCTACGGCACGGAGGAGAGCATGCTGAGTTAGGGGAGAAGGTCAGTGGCTCACGGCGATGACGAGGGGACGCTCGGCGTGGTCGGGGACGGTCCGGAGCCGACGAATTTGACGAAGATGGCCGGCGGTCCCGAGGTTGAAGAAGACATCGAGGGCGGTGTTGCGGCACGTCCGGGGCCTCGTGGCTCGTTGAGGAGGTAGAGGACGAAGTGGCAGAGTTTCTGGGCGCGTCGGTGAGGCGTGGGGTGGCCGGTGGCCGTGGTGGCAGCGAACGGCGGCGTCGGGTGCGCTCGGGTGTGGCGCGGCAGAGAGCAGAGGAGGGGGGGAAGAAGCACGGGAGGGAGTGAGAGGGGTCCAGGGGGTGGCGTGGCGCTGCGGGAGACGTCCCGGGGGAGGAGGAGGCAGCCAGGCAGGGAGGAGCTGGCCTCCTCGGCCGCGCGCGTGCGAGCACGCAGCTGCTCCCACTGGCAAGAGGAAGACGACAGGAGGGGAAGTGGAGATGGGCTGGGCCGTGCTGCTGGGCCAGGTGGGCTACCAGGTGAGCGCCAGGTAGTCCTTCTCTCTCTTTCTATTTCTGTTTTTATTTATCTATTTTGTTCTGTGTTGTTTAAGTTTAGTAAAATACTAAACCATTTTATAAAATCCTGAAAATAGTTATGTGGCTAGAGTTAAAATATACCAAACCACATAAAATGTTCCAGTAATTATTGGACATATATTATTTATATATCAAATATATATCCAATGCAAATAGCTATTTATTTAATTCAAAGGCCCAAAATAATTAACTCTGAGATACCAAAAATATTGTTTTGAGTTTTACCTCTTTGCAATATTTTCAGAGACTAAGAGGAACATTTTCTTGGACTTCTTTGAGGAAATTTTAATGTTGATCATTTTTAGAAGGTTTCTGAGGCTTTGAGAATTCCTCAATTCAAATTTCATTTGAATTAAAACATGATGCTCACATGAGGTCTAGCCTAGTGCATAACAGGACCAGGGATGTGACAATAGATACAAAGCCGATCGTCCAAAGATGAATATGGTGGAATATGACAGTGATCATTCGGACGATGAGGGTGATGTTTTTGCTACTGAATTTGTTTGGCCATCTAAGGCCAAACCCTTTACTTGCAATGATCTGAAACCGATTCATAAGAATCGTGATGAAGAGATGAAGTTTACTTTTAACATTGCTAAGTGTGATAGAATATTTGATGCTTTGCTACAGGCTAAGATTATTAGAATATCTCATACTTTACCGCCGTTTGAAGAGCTGAAATGGCGCACTTATTGCAAGTATCATAATTCTTTTTCTCATGCTACTAATGATTGCAATGTTTTTCGACGACAGATACAATCGGCCACTAATGACGGACGATTGAACTTTTCTGAGATGCAAGTTGATAAACAGCCTTTTCCCATGAATACCATGGATTTGGAGGGGAAGAAGCTACTCATTCGGCCGGAGGTAGCCGAATCTGCTAATAAAACTAATGTCATTGTTGGTGAGCCCAGGAAAGACAAGGAGGGCAGCAAGGTCTTGGGGAGACATGTTGTGCTTGATAAGCAGCCCGATGGCAAGGAAATGATCAAAGTCACCATCCAGAATCCTACACTCGGGGGGCAACCACAAGTGCAAGAAAATACTCGAGTTAAATTTGTCAAACCCAAGAGTCCAGAAGTTGGCAAGTGGAAGAGGAATGAAGCAATAGTGCAGCGCAAGAAAATCAAGCCAACTTTTGATGTGCTGTTGTCCAAGTATGCCAATCATGCAGCCGGTTCTAGCTCTAAGCGGTCATCAAATTTGAAGCACTCAAGGTCACCTCCTCGGGAAGAATTTCAGCATCATGCAAGGCCATATGGGTCGTGGGCGCCGGGACCATGGATGCCACCACCCCCCTATGTGCCATACTACGTGGGAGACTTCAATGGAGGATGGTGGCAGCCCCCAATGGCCCCTTATGCTTTTCATCCAGGTTGGGCAGAACCAAGGAGGCCCGTTCATGAGAGGCTTTCTTATCCCACACGAGGCCGTTTGAACAATGGTGTCAATCGGCCAGTGCAAGATAATAAAAAAAGGGTCGGCAAGCAAGAATGGCGTGTTAAGTCACCACGTGTTGCAGCAGTTGAGTCGGGAAAAGGCAAGGAGAAAATGGATGCCGACTCACTTATCTTGGGCACCGAAACATTCGCCATACAGCAGCCGATTGTGCCTAGCAATCCGGCTGAGCCGATACTTGCTATCGCGCCAAAGCACTCGGCTGACCATGAAGCAAGCACTAGCCAAGTAAAAACGAGAGATCCTAAATACACTCACCCAAAGTGGTGTCCTCCAGGGCTAACAAAGACACAAAAGAGGAAACTACAAAGGTTAAGGAATCAAGAGATGGCAGAACAAGAGGCCGAGAAGCAAAGGGATAAGTTGTTCAATGACACTCGGCCTATGGTACCTACAAAACAAGTGTGGAGGCCCAAACAAATACAAGATGCAGTGGCTTCTACACCTATCACAGCGGCACCTGCAATACCAAAAGAGAACGACACAATCATTGCATCGTCTATTTTACCTATTGCTTCCTCTTCACTCAGACAAATTTCAGAATCGGTGGATGCACTCGAGGAGGAGGTTGACATGTTGGACTATGAGTCTACGCTGGTTCATGAAGGTATGGATATCAATATGGTGTATTACTTACCTGCTGAGTTTCGTGCTGTAGATGAGGAAGGGGAGGTGGCTCAGCTGGATTTTGGCCCTAAAAACGCAATATTCAAGAAGCCAAAAGAACCAGTAACACATCTGAAACCATTATATCTCAGAGGTCATATCAATGGGTCGCTGCTCACTCAAATGGTTGTTGATGGTGGTGTTGTGGTAAATCTTATGCCCTATTCGGTCTTCAAGAAATTGGGTTTGCCTAATGAAGAATTGATCAAGACCAATATGGTGCTCAACGGATTTGAAGGCAAAGAGAAAACTGAAGCCAATGGTGTGATGTATGTGGAGCTCATGATGGGAAGTAAAACTTTGGCGACCGCATTCTTTGTCGCTGAGGTGCAAGGCAACTACAATGTCATACTAGGCCGTGATTGGGTTCATGCAAACCAGTGTGTGCCATCCACTATGCACCAATTTTTGATCCAGTGGGTTGATGATGAAGTGGAAGTCATTCATGCGGATAACTCGGCCTGTGTTGCTTTGGCCGAGGCATCAGTGGATTGGCAACACCCAAATGCTACTTGCTTGACGGGATGTGACTTGTCAGAGTTCGATTTTCTCAGCGCAACCAAGAATGGTTTCGTGCCCGTCTCTTTAAAGCCGACTGAATGCAATCGGCTCCAAGGTATGATATGCTTAAATGGATCCTAACTCAGAGTGGTTACAAAAGCGACTTGTAGAATATCGGTCCAATGAGAACGATATGTATGAGTCCATAGAAGAGTTAGATGATATGGATAAATTAGGACAAGGTTTTACATCGGCCGATCCATTAGAAGAGATAGATATAGGAGATGGTTCAACTCCTAGGACGACATTTGTAAATGCAAATTTAAGAGCCGGTCATAAAGCTAAGTTGATCGATCTGTTGAAAGAATATGTTTGTTGCTTTGCATGGGAATATCATGAGATGCCAGGTTTAAGCCGAGAGCTAGTGGAGCATCGGTTACCTATAAAGGCTGGTTTTAGACCATATAAACAATCGGCCAGAAAGTTTAATCCAAAAACATATGACCAGATCAAGGAAGAGATCGTTCATTTGCTTGAAGCTAATTTCATTCGACCAAGCAGGTATGCCGAGTGGATTTCTAACATTGTCCCATTGGAGAAGAAGGGATCCAGCAAGTTGAGGGTGTGCATTAACTTCAAAGATTTGAATAGGGCTACACCCAAAGATGAGTATCCCATGCCAAT
Source organism: Triticum aestivum (assembly GCF_018294505.1). Classification (NCBI taxonomy): domain Eukaryota; kingdom Viridiplantae; phylum Streptophyta; class Magnoliopsida; order Poales; family Poaceae; genus Triticum; species Triticum aestivum. The sequence continues at coordinate 171,051,599 of NC_057798.1, forward strand.
AGCCAATATGCTTATTAATGATGCTTCTGGACATAAGGTTATTAGCTTTCTAGATGGTAATACCGGATACAATCAAATTTTTATGGCCGAAGAGGACATGTACAAAACAGAATTCCGATGTCCTGGTTTCCTTGGTTTATTCGAGTGGACAATGATGACATTCGGATTAAAAAATGCTGGAGCCACATATCAAAGGGCTATGAATTTGATTTTTCATGATTTACTCGGTATCATACTTGAAGTTTATATTGATGATATTGTTGTCAAATCGGATGCTTTTGAATCTCACTTGGCCGATTTGCGTTTAGCTTTTGAAAGAATGAAAAAATATGGATTGAAGATGAATCCTTTAAAGTGTGCTTTTGGCGTGTCAGCTGGCAAGTTTTTGGGTTTCATTATTCATGAAGATGGCATAGAGATTGATCCCAAAAAGATAGAGGCCATACAGAATGTGGAGGCTCCAACATGCAATAGAGATATGCAAAAGTTCCTTGGCAAGGCCAATTATTTGAGAAGGTTAATAGCTAATTTATCAGGGAAAGTTGATGCATTCACTCCTATCCTTCAGTTGAAGAATGACGCTGATTTCACTTGGGGGGCAAAACAGCAAGAAGCTTTTGATATGATCAAGATTTATTTGTGCACTCCTCCGGTGATGAAAGCACCCAAGCATAGGGAACCCTTCAGGCTTTACATTGCAGCGGAGGAAGGAGTTATTGGTGCTGTTTTGACTCAAGGAACCGAAGGAAAAGAACATGCTATTACATATTTGAGCAGGCGCTTATTGGACGCCAAGACAAGGTATACATTTATTGAAAAATTATGTCTATGTTTATATTATGCTTGCACAAAATTGAGACATTATTTAGTATCGAGTGCTTGCATAGTAGCTTGTCAGACCGATGTCATTAAATACATGTTGCATAGACCAATTCTTAGTGGTAGAATTGGTAAGTGGGCTTATGCTTTGATTGAATATGATTTGGCTTATGAGTCTCTAAAATCCATGAAAGGCCAAATCGTTGCTAATTTTATTGTTGAACATCGGACTGATGACAAGCATGATGTTGATATAAACCTTGTCTCACTAGTACCGTGGAGATTATATTTTGATGGTTCAGTTTGTAGCAATGGCCAAGGTGTTGATATTGTTTACATATCTCCTCGTGGTGCTGTTTTTGAAGCCTCATGCTGTTTAGAATATTTTTGTACAAACAATCATGCCGAATATGAAGCATTATTATTCGGCCTAGAGATGTTACTTGCTATAGGTGTTACACATATTGATGCTTGTGGTGATTCATTATTAGTAGTTCAACAAATATCCATAGTCTTTCAATGCTTTGATGAATCACTTAATGTTTGTCTTGATAAATGTCTAGATATAATTTCTACTTTGGATTATTTTAGCATTGCTCATATATCTAGACATGACAATTGGAAAGCAAATGAGTTGGCACAACAAGCATCCGGCTATCATGTTGATCGTGGCATGTTTCATATTTCTGAAAAGCCGATGTCTGGTCTTGCCGACGTAGGGGAGGCCAAACCGAAGCCCACCGTTTCGGCCACTAATGAAATATTCAATGCAGGAGAAAATCAAGACTGGAGGAAACCCATCATTGATTATTTGTATGATCCTAGTAGAAGGGTGTACAGGGTTGTTCGGCGTATGGCTTTCAAATACACAATGAGAGATGATGGTCTCTATCGCTGTACGATTGATGATGTTCTTTTAAAGTGCTTGGACGAGGACCAAGCGAGAATTTCTATGGGAGAGGTCCATGAAGGTATTTGTGGCACTCAGTCGGCTCCTAAGATGAAATGGTTACTATGACGTGTTGTGTTTTATTGGCCGACTATGATTAATGATTGCTTCAGATATTATAAAGGGTGTGAAGCTTGTCAAAAATTTGGTGATATTCAGTTGGCTCCTGCTGCTATGTTACATCCCATTATCAAGCCGTGGCCTTTCAGAGGATGGGGTTTAGACTTTATTGGAAAAATTCATCCGTCTTCCTCGAAGGGGCATCGGTTCGTATTGGTGGCAAGCGATTATTTCACTAAATGGTCTGAAGTAGTACCTCTCAAGAACATGACACATGCAGAGATAATTAAATTCATAACCGAGCACATTATTCATAGATTCGGCATTCCTCAAACATTGACTACAGATCAAGGCTCCTCTTTCATGTCACGCCAAGTTAGAGAATTTGCCGAATCTTATAACATAAAGTTGCTCAATTCCTCTCCTTATTATGCCCAAGCCAATGGACAAGCTGAGTCTAGCAATAAAATTTTAGTCAAGCTCATCAAGAAGAAGATTGAGGATAATCCAAGGAAATGGCATGAGTTGTTGTCTGAAGCTTTGTGGGCACATAGAATCTCAAGGCATGGTGCTACGAAGGTCACTCCATATGAGCTAGTATACGGTCAAGAGGTTGTTTTACCAGTTGAAGTAAATTTGAATGCTCTGAGAATAGCCAAACAAAATGATTTATCGGCAGTAGACTTTTATAACTTGATGATGGACAAAATTTATGAAGTTGCCGATAAACGTTTGGCTGCTTTAAAGGCCATAGAGAGAGATAAGTTGAGGGTGGCAAGAGCTTACAATAAGAAAGTCAAGTTGAAGAATTTTCAAGTTGGTGATCTCGTCTGGAAAGTGATTCTACCGATTGGTTCAAGAGATAGAAAATTCGGGAAGTGGTCTCCAAGTTGGGAAGGTCCTTTTGGGATTACAAGAGTTGTTCCCGAAAACTCATATTTGGTGGAATCCGTACAAGGGGCATTGTTACCTCGAGCTCTCAATGGCAAGTACTTGAAGAAATACCACCCGAGTGTGTGGCAAGAAGCCTAAATAGGCAATGGCCGATACATAATTATCGCCCTGAGGAAAATAAATGGCCGATGGAGTGTTGACATCGTCTTTAGAACAAACACCGTGCATATTATTTTTCGGCGTGCAAGCTTTGCCGAAAAACAGGGGGGCATGTGTTGACACCAGATTTTGGCATGACATAAAAAGGAAATGAGATGGCTTCGAGTGAAAGGGTTTTCAGCATGGAAAGTTTCACATCACCGAGAGGAACAACTTTGATGTTTAAGTCGTAGTCATCCGACCGCATCTCTAAGGCCGAAGTTGTGCTCAAAGTACTGGATTTTGTATCCAGAACACTGTTCGGCTCATTACGCCCACAAGACTGCCTCGTATGGAAGAATTATCTACATGAATTATCTTCATCTCGTCGAAACAATCGTTTTTGATATAAAGATCGTTGCAATCCGAGGTCGTATGCAAAAGTTAGAGCCCGCACAACGAGACCCTCCAGCGAGCAAAATATGACGCCCGGAACCAAACACATATGTGGGTGTGTCTGATGAGATGCGTGAATAATTTGCTGTTTTGCATGAGCAATTTGACCCTCGAGATGACCTCTGTTGAGAAAACGTTTGACATGAAAGATGTTCGTCTCGTCGAAACGGTCAAGATTGCTTTTGTGCTCGTTTCCATCCGAGGTTGTTTGTAACCACAAAAAGGACCCTCAAAGTACAGCTAGTTTAAACCGAGCAGTTTTGGAAAGTTCGGATAAAACCAGTCCGAATTTGACTAGGGTTTTGGACGTGAATTGATGTAATTTTCTTGTAAGGAAACCTTAGATAAATCCTTTGCTTGTACGGGAAGTCCAGCCGCCTCTTATATATGTTGGGGGTGATGGCCGATTGGAACAACACACAATCGAACAAATCAATATACTACTTTTTCCTGTCTACGTTTTATCTCTGCACCGTTTTTCTCTCTCGTTCTTCGCTGTTCTTCGTGTTTGAGAGCTGCGAATCCTGAGGCTCTAGGGGCGAGCGAATCGACCTAGGGCAGCCCATAGCCGCCGCACTCCCTTACGGGGTCCCTACCGGGGGTGTGGGGTTTTCGGGTCTGCAAAAGCGTCGTCGATTGCGTATCGCGCTGTCGGTCGGGTCTCCTTCGACGTGAGCTGCGGTGCATCACCCCCGGCGTCGAGGGTACACGTGACGTGTTCGTGTGTCAACAACATGCTAAAGAGTTGATGTTGGACAAGGAAGACAACATAATGGGTTATGTTTTCTCACATCTCAGTTAAAGTATATTGTCATGGATCATTCAAACATGCTGAGCTTGCCTTTCCCCCTCATGCTAGCCAAAATTCCTTGCACCAAGTAGAGATACTACTTGTGATTCCAAATATCCTTAAACCCAGTTTTTGCCATGAGTGTCCACCACACCTACCTATATGCGGTATTTACCTGCCTTTCTAAGTAAATTTGCATGTGCCAAACTCTAAACCTTCAAATAATAATCTGTTTTGTATGCCTGAATCGCTCATGTAGCAACGGGGGGCTGTCAGTATCTTCCATGCTATGTGGGTTATTCTCAAGATGAGTGGACTCCGCTCATCATTCACGAGAAAAATGGTTGGTGACCGGGATGCCCAGTCCCATGATCAAAAGATCAAAATCAAATCAAAAATAATTGCAAACAATACTCCCCCAGGTTTGATGTTAGCTGGAGGCACCCGTTATTTCGGGCAAGCCATGGATTGATGATTGTTGGTGGAGGGGGAGTAAAAACTTTTACCATTCCGTTTGGGAACCACCTATAATGTATGTAGTATGGAAGATATTGAGAACTCTTGGTTGTTATGTTGACAATGAGATCATACCTCTCAAAATTATTTATCTCTATTTCCAAATTGAGCTCTGGCACCTCTGCAAATCCCTACTTCCCTCTGCGAAGGGCCTATCTTTTACTTTTATGCAAGAGTCAAGGTGATCTTCACCTTTCCCTTTTTCATTTTATCCTTTGGCAAGCACCTCGTGTTGGGAAGATCCTGATATATATATCCAATTGGATGTAAGTTAGCATGAACTATTATTGTTGACATCACCCAAAGGTGAATACGTTGGGAGGCAACACTATAAGCCCCTATCTTTCTCAGTGTCCGATTTAAACTCCATAACTATTAGTATTGCGTGAGTGTTAGCAATTGTAGAAGACTATATGATAGTTGAGTATGTGGAGTTTGCTAAATCAAAGCTCTGACATAGACCCTTCCTGAAAATAAGATGAATTGTAATTATTTGATGACTGAGAATGAAGTTTGCTAGTTTTCAAGAAAGTTTATGGTTTTTGCTTTAACATGTGAATAGCTTGTTACTTGATCTTGAGAAGTTTTATGAGATGAACTACTGTTATGACATATAATGATGCTAGGAAAGGTAATTGAAATTATCATTGATCAAACTTGTGCACCTTCTAGCATTCACACTTCATAAATTCTTTCTTTTATCATTTACCTACTCGAGGACGAGCATGAATTAAGCTTGGAGATGCTGATACGTCTCCAGCGTATCTATAATTTATGAAGCATTCATGCTATATTATTATGTGTTTTGAATGTTTACGGGCTTTATTATACACATTTATATTACTTTTGGGACTAACCTATTAACCGGAGGCCCAGCCCATATTGTTGTTTTATTGCCTGTTTCAGTATTTCGAACAAAAGGAATATCAAACGGAGTCCAAACGGAATGAAACCTTCGGAAAAGTTATTTTTGGAACAAAACCAATCCCAGGAACTTGGAGTGCAAGCGAGGGGAGCATCAAGGAAGCCACGAGATAGGGGGCGCGCCCACCCCCTGGGCGCGCCCTACCCTCTCGTGGGCCCCTCGACGCTCCTGATACGTCTCCAACGTATCTATAATTTTTGATTGCTCCATGCTACTTTATCTACTGTTTTGGACTATATTGGGCTTTATTTTCCACTTTTATATTATTTTTGGGACTAACCTATTAACCGGAGGCCCAGCCCAGAATTGCTGTTTTTTGCCTATTTTAGTGTTTCGAAGAAACGGAATATCAAACGGAGTCCAAACAGAATAAAACCTTCAGGAACGTGATTTTCTCACCGAACGTGATCCAGGAGACTTGGACCCTACTCCAAGAAGCAGAAGAGTCGGTCACGAGGGTGGGGGCGTGCCCCCCTAGGGCGCGCCCCCCTGCCTCGTGGCCCCCGTGTTGCTCCACCGACGTACTCCTTCCTCCTATATATACCTACGTATCCCCAAACGATCAGAACAGGAGCCAAAAACCTAATTCCACCGCCGCAACCTTCTGTATCCATGAGATCCCATCTTGGGGCCTATTCCAGAGCTCCGCCGGAGGGGGCATCCACCACGAAGGGCTTCTACATCAACACCATAGCCCCTCCGATGAAGTGTGAGTAGTTTACTTCAGACCTTCGGGTCCATAGCTAGTAGCTAGATGGCTTCTTCTCTCTTTTTGGATCTCAATACAATGTTCTCCCCCTCTCTCGTGGAGATCTATTCGATGTAATCTTCTTTTTGCACTGTGTTTGTTGAGACCGATGAATTGTGGGTTTATGATCTAGCTTATCTATGAACAATATTTGAATCTTCTCTGAATTCTTTTATGTATGATTGAGTTATCTTTGCAAGTCTCTTCGAATTATCCTTTTGGTTTGGCCAAATAGATTGGTAGTTCTTGCAATGGGAGAAGTGCTTAGCTTTGGGTTCAATCTTGCGGTGTCCTTTCCCAGTGACAGAAGGGGCAGCAAGGCACGTATTGTATTGTTGCCATCGAGGATAACAAGATGGTTTTTTTTATCATATTGCATGAATTTATCCCTCTACATCATGTCATCTTGCTTAAGGCGTTACTCTGTTTTTAACTTAATACTCTAGATGCATGCTGGATAGCGGTCGATGAGTGGAGTAATAGTAGTAGATGCAGAATCGTTTCGATCTACTTGTCTTGGACGTGATGCCTATATACATGATCATACCTAGATATACTCATAACTATGCTCAATTCTGTCAACTGCTCAACAGTAATTTGTTCACCCACCGTAGAATATCTATGCTCTTGAGAGAAGCCACTAGTGAAACCTATGGCCCCCGGGTCTATTCTCATCATATCAATCTCCATTACTTTATTACTTGCTTTGTTTTTACTTTGCCTTTTACTTTTTACTTTGCATCTATCTATCAAAAATACCAAAAATATTATTTATCATCTCTATCAGATCTCACTCTCATAAGTGACCGTGAAGGGATTGACAGCCCCTAATCGCGTTGGTTGCGAGGAGCTATCATTTTGTGTAGGTACGAGGGACTTGTGCGTGGTCTCCTACTGGATTGATACCTTGGTTCTCAAAAACCGAGGGAAATACTTACGCTACTTTGTTGCATCATCCTCTCCTCTTCGGGGAAATGCAACGCAGTGCTCAAGAGGTAGCAAGAAGAATTTCTGGCGCCGTTGCCGGGGAGGCTCACGCAAGCAAGTCAACCATACCAAGTACCCATCACAATCCCTATCTCTCGCATTACATTATTTGCCATTTGCCTCTCGTTTTCCTCTCCCCCGCTTCACCCTTGCCGTTTTATTCGCCCTCTCTTTCCCAATCTCCTCCTCTTCTTCCCGTTTGCTTTTTTCCTATTGCCTTTCTGTTTGCTTGTGTGTTGGATTACTTGTTGCCATGGCGCAAGATAATACCAAATTGTGTGACTTCTTGAATACCAATAATAATGATTTCCTTAGTACTCCGATTGCTCCTCTCAATAATGATGAGTCTTGTGAAATCAATACCGCTTTGCTGAATCTTGCTATGAAAGATCAATTCGCCGGCCTTCCTAGTGAAGATGCCGCTACTCATCTAAACAATTTTGTTGATTTGTGTGATATGCAAAAGAAGAAAGATATGGATAATAATATTGTCAAATTGAAGTTATTTTCGTTTTCACTTAGAGATCGTGCTAAAGTTTGGTTTTCGTCTTTGCCTAAAAATAGTATTGATTCTTGGAACAAGTGCAAAGATGCTTTTATCTCTAAGCATTTTCCTCCCGCTAAGATCATCACTCTTAGGAACGATATTATGAATTTTAAACAACTTGATCATGAGCATGTTGCCCAATCTTGGGAAAGAAAGAAATTGATGCTTCACAATTGCCCTACTCATGGTTTGAATTTATGGATGATCATACAAATTTTTTATGCCGGATTGAATTTTGCTTCTAGAAATCTTTCAGATTCGGCCGCGAGAGGCACGTTTATGGAAATTACGTTAGGAGATGCTACAAAATTGCTTGATAATATTATGGCTAATTATTCTCAATGGCACACCGAAAGATCTTCTAGTAAAAAAGTGCATGCTATAGAAGAAATCAATATTTTGAGTGAAAAGATGGATGAACTTATGAAGATGTTTGCTACTAAAAATACTTCTCTTGATCCCAATGATATGCCTTTGTCTACTTTGATTGAGAATAATAATGAATCTATGGATGTGAATTTTGTTGGTAGGAATAGTTTTGGAAATAACGTGTATAGAGGGAATTTTAATCCTAGGCCTTATCCTAATAATCCTTCTAATAATTATGGAAATTCCTACAACAACTCTTATGGAAATTTTAATAAGATGCCCTCTGAATTTGAGAGTAGTGTTAAAGAGTTTATGAATTCACAAAAGAATTTTAATGCTTTGCTTGAAGAGAAATTGCTTAAAGTTGATGATTTGGCTAGGAACGTTGATAGAATTTCTCTGGAAATTGATTCTTTAAAGCTTAGATCTACTCCTCCTAAGCATGATATCAATGAGTCTCTCAAAGCCATGAGAATTTCCATTGATGAGTGCAAAGAAAGATGCGTGCTTCCAAAGATGCCTTTATTAAAGCGTGTTCTTCCAATTCTTATGAAAATCAAGATGAAGATCTAAAAGTTATTGATGTGTCCCCCATTAAATATTTTTTTTGCAATATGAATCTTGATGAAACTGAATATGATATTCCTTTACCTAGAAGGCGTTCTAAGAATTCGGAGTTTCTAGATCTTGATGATGAAATTGATGAAAGTGGGATTGAAAGAAATAAAAACCTAGATGTTGCTAAACCCACTATTTTGGATCTCAAGGAATTTAATTATGAAAATTGCTCTTTAATTGGTTGTATTTCCTTGCTGCAATCCGTGCTAGAATCTCCTCATGCTTATAGTCAAAATAAGGCCTTTACCGAACACATTGTTGATGCCTTGATGCAATCTTATGAAGAAAAACTTGAGTTGAAAGTTTCTATCCCTAGAAAACTCTATGATGAGTGGGAACCTACTATTAAAATTAAAATTAAAGATTATGAGTTTCATGCTTTGCGTGATTTGGGTGCTAGTGTCTCTACTATTCCCAAAACTTTGTGTGATTTGCTATATTTCCGTGACTTTGATGATTGCTCTCTAAACTTGCATCTTGCGGATTCCACTATTAAAAAGCCTATGGGAAGAATTAATGATTTTCTTTTTGTTGCAAATAGGAATTATGTACCCGTAGATTTTATCGTTCTTGATATAGATTGCAATCCTTCATGTCCTATTATTCCTGGTAGACCTTTCCTTAGAACGATTGGTGCAATTATTGATATGAAGGAAGGGAATATTAGATTCCAATTTCCCTTAAAGAAGGGCATGGAACACTTCCCTAGAAAGAAAATAAAATTACCATATGAATCTATCATGAGAGCCACTTATGGATTGCCTATCAAAGATGGCAATACCTAGATTTATCCTTGCTTTTATGCCTAGCTAGGGGCGTTAAACAATAGCGCTTGTTGGGAGGCAACCCAATTTTATTTTATTTTTTGTTTTTGCTTCTGTTTAGGAATAAATAATCCATCTAGCCTATGTTTGGATGTGGTTTTATGTTTTAATTAGTGTTTGTGCCAAGTAGAACCTATAGGATAACCTACGATTATAGTTGATTTGATTCTGCTGAAAAATAGAAACTTTGCGCGCACGAATATAATTTTGTTAAATCACAGAAACGTGCTTTTGTGTTGATTCTTTTTGCTTCTGTTCAATAAACAAATTGTCCAGGACTTCCTATTTTGGTAGGATTTTTAGAGTTCCAGAAGTTTGCGTTAGTTACAGATTGCTACAGGATGTTCTATTTTTGACAGATTCTGTTTTGCGTGTGTTGTTTGCTTATTTTGATGAATCTATGGCTAGTAAAATAGTTTATAACCCATAGAGAAGTTGGAATACAGTAGGTTTAACACCAATATAAATAAAGAATGAGTTCATTACAGCACCTTGAAGTAGTCTTTTGTTAACGGAGCTCACGAGATTTCTATTGAGTTTTGTGTTGTGAAGTTTTCAAGTTTTGGGTGAATTCTTTTGATGGATTATGGAACAAGGAGTGGCAAGAGCCTAAGCTTGGGTATGCCTATGGCACCCCCAAGATAATACAAGGACACCAAAAAGTCAAAGCTTGGGGATGCCCCGGAAGGCATCCCCTCTTTCGTCTACTTGCATCGGTAATTTACTTGGAGCTATATTTTTATTCACCACATGATATGTGTTTTGCTTGGAGCGTCTTGTATTATTTGCGTCTTTGCTTGTTAGTTTACCACAATCATCCTTGCTGTACACACCTTTTGAGAGAGCCATACATGAGTTGGAATTTGCTAGAATACTCTATGTGCTTCACTTATATCTTTTGAGCTTGATAGTTTTGCTCATAGTGCTTCCCTTATATCTTTTGAGCGTGATAATTTTTGCTCTAGTACTTCACTTAGATCTTTTAGAGCACGGTGGTGGATTTGTTTTAAAGAAACTATTGATCTCTCATGCTTCACTTAGATTATTTTGAGAGTCGTTAATAGCATGGTAATTTGCTTAATGTTAAAATACTTGGTATTCAAGATATGTGAAACTTTCTTTTGAGTGCGTTGAATACTAAGATAAGTTTGATGCTTGATAATTGTTTTGAGATATGAAGATGGTAATATTAGAGTCATGATAGTTGAGTAGTTTTGAATTTAAAGAATACTTGTGTTGAAGTTTGTGATTCCCGTAGCATGCATGTATGGTGAACCGTTATGTGATGAACTCGGAGCATGATTTATTTATTGATTGTCTTCCTTATGAGTGGCGGTCGGGGACGAGTGATGGTCTTTTCCTACCAATCTATCCCCCTAGGAGCATGCGCGTAATACTTTGCTTTGATAACTTCTAGATTTTTGCAATAAGTATATGAGTTCTTTATGACTAATGTTGAGTCCATGGATTATACGCTCTTTTTCCCATCGTTCCACCATTGCTAGCCTCTCTAATACCGCGCACTTTTCGCCAATATCATACACCCACCATATATATTCCTCAAAACAGCCACCATACCTACCTATCATGGCATTTCCATAGCCATTCCGAGATATATTGCCATGCAACTTTCCACCGTTCCGTTTATTATGACACGCTCCATCATTGTCATATTGCTAGCATGATCATGTAGTTGACATTGTATTTGTGGCAAAGCCACCATTCATAATTCTTTCATACATGTCACTCTTGATTCATTGCATATCCCGGTACACCGCCGGAGGCATTCATATAGAGTCATACTTTGTTCTAAGTATCGAGTTGTAATTGTTGAGTTGTAAGAAAAATAAAAGTGTGATGATCATCATTTTTTAGAGCATTGTCCCAAGTGAGGAAAGGATGATGGAGACCATGATTCTCCCAAAAGTCGGGATGAGACTCCGGACGAAAAAAAAGAGGCCAAAAAAGGGAAAAGTCCCAAATAAAAAAATGAGAGAAAAAGAGAGAAGGGACAATGTTACACTACAAAAAAAAGACACATCCGTGACATTTTGGGCCGAACGAAATTTTTTTCTGTCATACATATGACACTTCTATGACGATAATTGTGACAAAACCCGGTATCATCATAGATGTGGTGGGCTCCTACTTCTATGATAAAAAATCATGATAGAAAATGGGCTTTTCGTCCTGGGCGGGCCGGAGATGCAGCTGCATGATATTCTTTGGGACATCCATGACGGAAAAAACCGTGGTAGAAGCAAGGGGTGGAAAATTTCGGGGATTTGCCGGTTACGGTGGGAGGTCGGGGGCGGAGCAATGCGCGTTTCTCTCGTACGTACGCGAATGTGTGCAAGGCGTTGGCTCTAACTGAACCCGAGCCAAGCGCTGGGCTCTAACTGAACCCGAGCGATTGCACTACAGGCTACGCGTTACTGAACCCGAGGGATCGATCGATGGCTGTTAACTGAACCCGATGGAGCGATTCCTTCGCTACTG
>NC_057798.1:171064618-171065134 GCF_018294505.1 Triticum aestivum
GGTACGCCACACCCCTCCCGATCAACAGGACCCCTGTTTCGACCGTAGGAGGTCTGTTTCGTTTGTTTTGCGGTACGCCACACCCCTCCCGATCAACAGGACCCCCGTTTTGACCGTAGGAGGTCCGTTTCCTCCGTTTTGCGGTACGTCAGGCCCCTCCTGATCAATAGGACCCCCTTTCGAACGTGGCCGGTCGAACACAAGGCCGTTTCCTCCGTTGTGCGGTACGCCATGCCTCGTTTCCATTGCCTGTTTCGTCCAAGCCCTCTCGATGAACACGACCACACATTCCATTCCGACCCAGCCGATTGGCTCCCCATGAACACGACGACGATGTTGTTTCTCTGTTCCGACCCAGCCATGTACGTATGCGCGAGTAGGTGTTCAAGACCCTGCCCGTATGTGCGTACGTGGCCGTATTTTCTTTCTTGCACCCTCGCCGCTGTACGTACGTGTACATGCGCGCCTCTACTACGACCAGTATGTACGTACACGTTCGCGACCAGAATGACAACG